>NC_059131.1:117426128-117448925 GCF_020740605.2 Lemur catta | reverse complement strand
CCTAACCCTAACCCTAACCCTAACCCTAACCCTAACCCTAACCCTAACCCTAACCCTAACCCTAACCCTAACCCTAACCCTAACCCTAACCCTAACCCTAACCCTAACCCTAACCCTAACCCTAACCCTAACCCTAACCCTAACCCTAACCCTAACCCTAACCCTAACCCTAACCCTAACCCTAACCCTAACCCTAACCCTAACCCTAACCCTAACCCTAACCCTAACCCTAACCCTAACCCTAACCCTAACCCTAACCCTAACCCTAACCCTAACCCTAACCCTAACCCTAACCCTAACCCTAACCCTAACCCTAACCCTAACCCTAACCCTAACCCTAACCCTAACCCTAACCCTAACCCTAACCCTAACCCTAACCCTAACCCTAACCCTAACCCTAACCCTAACCCTAACCCTAACCCTAACCCTAACCCTAACCCTAACCCTAACCCTAACCCTAACCCTAACCCTAACCCTAACCCTAACCCTAACCCTAACCCTAACCCTAACCCTAACCCTAACCCTAACCCTAACCCTAACCCTAACCCTAACCCTAACCCTAACCCTAACCCTAACCCTAACCCTAACCCTAACCCTAACCCTAACCCTAACCCTAACCCTAACCCTAACCCTAACCCTAACCCTAACCCTAACCCTAACCCTAACCCTAACCCTAACCCTAACCCTAACCCTAACCCTAACCCTAACCCTAACCCTAACCCTAACCCTAACCCTAACCCTAACCCTAACCCTAACCCTAACCCTAACCCTAACCCTAACCCTAACCCTAACCCTAACCCTAACCCTAACCCTAACCCTAACCCTAACCCTAACCCTAACCCTAACCCTAACCCTAACCCTAACCCTAACCCTAACCCTAACCCTAACCCTAACCCTAACCCTAACCCTAACCCTAACCCTAACCCTAACCCTAACCCTAACCCTAACCCTAACCCTAACCCTAACCCTAACCCTAACCCTAACCCTAACCCTAACCCTAACCCTAACCCTAACCCTAACCCTAACCCTAACCCTAACCCTAACCCTAACCCTAACCCTAACCCTAACCCTAACCCTAACCCTAACCCTAACCCTAACCCTAACCCTAACCCTAACCCTAACCCTAACCCTAACCCTAACCCTAACCCTAACCCTAACCCTAACCCTAACCCTAACCCTAACCCTAACCCTAACCCTAACCCTAACCCTAACCCTAACCCTAACCCTAACCCTAACCCTAACCCTAACCCTAACCCTAACCCTAACCCTAACCCTAACCCTAACCCTAACCCTAACCCTAACCCTAACCCTAACCCTAACCCTAACCCTAACCCTAACCCTAACCCTAACCCTAACCCTAACCCTAACCCTAACCCTAACCCTAACCCTAACCCTAACCCTAACCCTAACCCTAACCCTAACCCTAACCCTAACCCTAACCCTAACCCTAACCCTAACCCTAACCCTAACCCTAACCCTAACCCTAACCCTAACCCTAACCCTAACCCTAACCCTAACCCTAACCCTAACCCTAACCCTAACCCTAACCCTAACCCTAACCCTAACCCTAACCCTAACCCTAACCCTAACCCTAACCCTAACCCTAACCCTAACCCTAACCCTAACCCTAACCCTAACCCTAACCCTAACCCTAACCCTAACCCTAACCCTAACCCTAACCCTAACCCTAACCCTAACCCTAACCCTAACCCTAACCCTAACCCTAACCCTAACCCTAACCCTAACCCTAACCCTAACCCTAACCCTAACCCTAACCCTAACCCTAACCCTAACCCTAACCCTAACCCTAACCCTAACCCTAACCCTAACCCTAACCCTAACCCTAACCCTAACCCTAACCCTAACCCTAACCCTAACCCTAACCCTAACCCTAACCCTAACCCTAACCCTAACCCTAACCCTAACCCTAACCCTAACCCTAACCCTAACCCTAACCCTAACCCTAACCCTAACCCTAACCCTAACCCTAACCCTAACCCTAACCCTAACCCTAACCCTAACCCTAACCCTAACCCTAACCCTAACCCTAACCCTAACCCTAACCCTAACCCTAACCCTAACCCTAACCCTAACCCTAACCCTAACCCTAACCCTAACCCTAACCCTAACCCTAACCCTAACCCTAACCCTAACCCTAACCCTAACCCTAACCCTAACCCTAACCCTAACCCTAACCCTAACCCTAACCCTAACCCTAACCCTAACCCTAACCCTAACCCTAACCCTAACCCTAACCCTAACCCTAACCCTAACCCTAACCCTAACCCTAACCCTAACCCTAACCCTAACCCTAACCCTAACCCTAACCCTAACCCTAACCCTAACCCTAACCCTAACCCTAACCCTAACCCTAACCCTAACCCTAACCCTAACCCTAACCCTAACCCTAACCCTAACCCTAACCCTAACCCTAACCCTAACCCTAACCCTAACCCTAACCCTAACCCTAACCCTAACCCTAACCCTAACCCTAACCCTAACCCTAACCCTAACCCTAACCCTAACCCTAACCCTAACCCTAACCCTAACCCTAACCCTAACCCTAACCCTAACCCTAACCCTAACCCTAACCCTAACCCTAACCCTAACCCTATCCCTAACCCTAACCCTAACCCTAACCCTAACCCTAACCCTAACCCTAACCCTAACCCTAACCCTAACCCTAACCCTAACCCTAACCCTAACCCTAACCCTAACCCTAACCCTAACCCTAACCCTAACCCTAACCCTAACCCTAACCCTAACCCTAACCCTAACCCTAACCCTAACCCTAACCCTAACCCTAACCCTAACCCTAACCCTAACCCTAACCCTAACCCTAACCCTAACCCTAACCCTAACCCTAACCCTAACCCTAACCCTAACCCTAACCCTAACCCTAACCCTAACCCTAACCCTAACCCTAACCCTAACCCTAACCCTAACCCTAACCCTAACCCTAACCCTAACCCTAACCCTAACCCTAACCCTAACCCTAACCCTAACCCTAACCCTAACCCTAACCCTAACCCTAACCCTAACCCTAACCCTAACCCTAACCCTAACCCTAACCCTAACCCTAACCCTAACCCTAACCCTAACCCTAACCCTAACCCTAACCCTAACCCTAACCCTAACCCTAACCCTAACCCTAACCCTAACCCTAACCCTAACCCTAACCCTAACCCTAACCCTAACCCTAACCCTAACCCTAACCCTAACCCTAACCCTAACCCTAACCCTAACCCTAACCCTAACCCTAACCCTAACCCTAACCCTAACCCTAACCCTAACCCTAACCCTAACCCTAACCCTAACCCTAACCCTAACCCTAACCCTAACCCTAACCCTAACCCTAACCCTAACCCTAACCCTAACCCTAACCCTAACCCTAACCCTAACCCTAACCCTAACCCTAACCCTAACCCTAACCCTAACCCTAACCCTAACCCTAACCCTAACCCTAACCCTAACCCTAACCCTAACCCTAACCCTAACCCTAACCCTAACCCTAACCCTAACCCTAACCCTAACCCTAACCCTAACCCTAACCCTAACCCTAACCCTAACCCTAACCCTAACCCTAACCCTAACCCTAACCCTAACCCTAACCCTAACCCTAACCCTAACCCTAACCCTAACCCTAACCCTAACCCTAACCCTAACCCTAACCCTAACCCTAACCCTAACCCTAACCCTAACCCTAACCCTAACCCTAACCCTAACCCTAACCCTAACCCTAACCCTAACCCTAACCCTAACCCTAACCCTAACCCTAACCCTAACCCTAACCCTAACCCTAACCCTAACCCTAACCCTAACCCTAACCCTAACCCTAACCCTAACCCTAACCCTAACCCTAACCCTAACCCTAACCCTAACCCTAACCCTAACCCTAACCCTAACCCTAACCCTAACCCTAACCCTAACCCTAACCCTAACCCTAACCCTAACCCTAACCCTAACCCTAACCCTAACCCTAACCCTAACCCTAACCCTAACCCTAACCCTAACCCTAACCCTAACCCTAACCCTAACCCTAACCCTAACCCTAACCCTAACCCTAACCCTAACCCTAACCCTAACCCTAACCCTAACCCTAACCCTAACCCTAACCCTAACCCTAACCCTAACCCTAACCCTAACCCTAACCCTAACCCTAACCCTAACCCTAACCCTAACCCTAACCCTAACCCTAACCCTAACCCTAACCCTAACCCTAACCCTAACCCTAACCCTAACCCTAACCCTAACCCTAACCCTAACCCTAACCCTAACCCTAACCCTAACCCTAACCCTAACCCTAACCCTAACCCTAACCCTAACCCTAACCCTAACCCTAACCCTAACCCTAACCCTAACCCTAACCCTAACCCTAACCCTAACCCTAACCCTAACCCTAACCCTAACCCTAACCCTAACCCTAACCCTAACCCTAACCCTAACCCTAACCCTAACCCTAACCCTAACCCTAACCCTAACCCTAACCCTAACCCTAACCCTAACCCTAACCCTAACCCTAACCCTAACCCTAACCCTAACCCTAACCCTAACCCTAACCCTAACCCTAACCCTAACCCTAACCCTAACCCTAACCCTAACCCTAACCCTAACCCTAACCCTAACCCTAACCCTAACCCTAACCCTAACCCTAACCCTAACCCTAACCCTAACCCTAACCCTAACCCTAACCCTAACCCTAACCCTAACCCTAACCCTAACCCTAACCCTAACCCTAACCCTAACCCTAACCCTAACCCTAACCCTAACCCTAACCCTAACCCTAACCCTAACCCTAACCCTAACCCTAACCCTAACCCTAACCCTAACCCTAACCCTAACCCTAACCCTAACCCTAACCCTAACCCTAACCCTAACCCTAACCCTAACCCTAACCCTAACCCTAACCCTAACCCTAACCCTAACCCTAACCCTAACCCTAACCCTAACCCTAACCCTAACCCTAACCCTAACCCTAACCCTAACCCTAACCCTAACCCTAACCCTAACCCTAACCCTAACCCTAACCCTAACCCTAACCCTAACCCTAACCCTAACCCTAACCCTAACCCTAACCCTAACCCTAACCCTAACCCTAACCCTAACCCTAACCCTAACCCTAACCCTAACCCTAACCCTAACCCTAACCCTAACCCTAACCCTAACCCTAACCCTAACCCTAACCCTAACCCTAACCCTAACCCTAACCCTAACCCTAACCCTAACCCTAACCCTAACCCTAACCCTAACCCTAACCCTAACCCTAACCCTAACCCTAACCCTAACCCTAACCCTAACCCTAACCCTAACCCTAACCCTAACCCTAACCCTAACCCTAACCCTAACCCTAACCCTAACCCTAACCCTAACCCTAACCCTAACCCTAACCCTAACCCTAACCCTAACCCTAACCCTAACCCTAACCCTAACCCTAACCCTAACCCTAACCCTAACCCTAACCCTAACCCTAACCCTAACCCTAACCCTAACCCTAACCCTAACCCTAACCCTAACCCTAACCCTAACCCTAACCCTAACCCTAACCCTAACCCTAACCCTAACCCTAACCCTAACCCTAACCCTAACCCTAACCCTAACCCTAACCCTAACCCTAACCCTAACCCTAACCCTAACCCTAACCCTAACCCTAACCCTAACCCTAACCCTAACCCTAACCCTAACCCTAACCCTAACCCTAACCCTAACCCTAACCCTAACCCTAACCCTAACCCTAACCCTAACCCTAACCCTAACCCTAACCCTAACCCTAACCCTAACCCTAACCCTAACCCTAACCCTAACCCTAACCCTAACCCTAACCCTAACCCTAACCCTAACCCTAACCCTAACCCTAACCCTAACCCTAACCCTAACCCTAACCCTAACCCTAACCCTAACCCTAACCCTAACCCTAACCCTAACCCTAACCCTAACCCTAACCCTAACCCTAACCCTAACCCTAACCCTAACCCTAACCCTAACCCTAACCCTAACCCTAACCCTAACCCTAACCCTAACCCTAACCCTAACCCTAACCCTAACCCTAACCCTAACCCTAACCCTAACCCTAACCCTAACCCTAACCCTAACCCTAACCCTAACCCTAACCCTAACCCTAACCCTAACCCTAACCCTAACCCTAACCCTAACCCTAACCCTAACCCTAACCCTAACCCTAACCCTAACCCTAACCCTAACCCTAACCCTAACCCTAACCCTAACCCTAACCCTAACCCTAACCCTAACCCTAACCCTAACCCTAACCCTAACCCTAACCCTAACCCTAACCCTAACCCTAACCCTAACCCTAACCCTAACCCTAACCCTAACCCTAACCCTAACCCTAACCCTAACCCTAACCCTAACCCTAACCCTAACCCTAACCCTAACCCTAACCCTAACCCTAACCCTAACCCTAACCCTAACCCTAACCCTAACCCTAACCCTAACCCTAACCCTAACCCTAACCCTAACCCTAACCCTAACCCTAACCCTAACCCTAACCCTAACCCTAACCCTAACCCTAACCCTAACCCTAACCCTAACCCTAACCCTAACCCTAACCCTAACCCTAACCCTAACCCTAACCCTAACCCTAACCCTAACCCTAACCCTAACCCTAACCCTAACCCTAACCCTAACCCTAACCCTAACCCTAACCCTAACCCTAACCCTAACCCTAACCCTAACCCTAACCCTAACCCTAACCCTAACCCTAACCCTAACCCTAACCCTAACCCTAACCCTAACCCTAACCCTAACCCTAACCCTAACCCTAACCCTAACCCTAACCCTAACCCTAACCCTAACCCTAACCCTAACCCTAACCCTAACCCTAACCCTAACCCTAACCCTAACCCTAACCCTAACCCTAACCCTAACCCTAACCCTAACCCTAACCCTAACCCTAACCCTAACCCTAACCCTAACCCTAACCCTAACCCTAACCCTAACCCTAACCCTAACCCTAACCCTAACCCTAACCCTAACCCTAACCCTAACCCTAACCCTAACCCTAACCCTAACCCTAACCCTAACCCTAACCCTAACCCTAACCCTAACCCTAACCCTAACCCTAACCCTAACCCTAACCCTAACCCTAACCCTAACCCTAACCCTAACCCTAACCCTAACCCTAACCCTAACCCTAACCCTAACCCTAACCCTAACCCTAACCCTAACCCTAACCCTAACCCTAACCCTAACCCTAACCCTAACCCTAACCCTAACCCTAACCCTAACCCTAACCCTAACCCTAACCCTAACCCTAACCCTAACCCTAACCCTAACCCTAACCCTAACCCTAACCCTAACCCTAACCCTAACCCTAACCCTAACCCTAACCCTAACCCTAACCCTAACCCTAACCCTAACCCTAACCCTAACCCTAACCCTAACCCTAACCCTAACCCTAACCCTAACCCTAACCCTAACCCTAACCCTAACCCTAACCCTAACCCTAACCCTAACCCTAACCCTAACCCTAACCCTAACCCTAACCCTAACCCTAACCCTAACCCTAACCCTAACCCTAACCCTAACCCTAACCCTAACCCTAACCCTAACCCTAACCCTAACCCTAACCCTAACCCTAACCCTAACCCTAACCCTAACCCTAACCCTAACCCTAACCCTAACCCTAACCCTAACCCTAACCCTAACCCTAACCCTAACCCTAACCCTAACCCTAACCCTAACCCTAACCCTAACCCTAACCCTAACCCTAACCCTAACCCTAACCCTAACCCTAACCCTAACCCTAACCCTAACCCTAACCCTAACCCTAACCCTAACCCTAACCCTAACCCTAACCCTAACCCTAACCCTAACCCTAACCCTAACCCTAACCCTAACCCTAACCCTAACCCTAACCCTAACCCTAACCCTAACCCTAACCCTAACCCTAACCCTAACCCTAACCCTAACCCTAACCCTAACCCTAACCCTAACCCTAACCCTAACCCTAACCCTAACCCTAACCCTAACCCTAACCCTAACCCTAACCCTAACCCTAACCCTAACCCTAACCCTAACCCTAACCCTAACCCTAACCCTAACCCTAACCCTAACCCTAACCCTAACCCTAACCCTAACCCTAACCCTAACCCTAACCCTAACCCTAACCCTAACCCTAACCCTAACCCTAACCCTAACCCTAACCCTAACCCTAACCCTAACCCTAACCCTAACCCTAACCCTAACCCTAACCCTAACCCTAACCCTAACCCTAACCCTAACCCTAACCCTAACCCTAACCCTAACCCTAACCCTAACCCTAACCCTAACCCTAACCCTAACCCTAACCCTAACCCTAACCCTAACCCTAACCCTAACCCTAACCCTAACCCTAACCCTAACCCTAACCCTAACCCTAACCCTAACCCTAACCCTAACCCTAACCCTAACCCTAACCCTAACCCTAACCCTAACCCTAACCCTAACCCTAACCCTAACCCTAACCCTAACCCTAACCCTAACCCTAACCCTAACCCTAACCCTAACCCTAACCCTAACCCTAACCCTAACCCTAACCCTAACCCTAACCCTAACCCTAACCCTAACCCTAACCCTAACCCTAACCCTAACCCTAACCCTAACCCTAACCCTAACCCTAACCCTAACCCTAACCCTAACCCTAACCCTAACCCTAACCCTAACCCTAACCCTAACCCTAACCCTAACCCTAACCCTAACCCTAACCCTAACCCTAACCCTAACCCTAACCCTAACCCTAACCCTAACCCTAACCCTAACCCTAACCCTAACCCTAACCCTAACCCTAACCCTAACCCTAACCCTAACCCTAACCCTAACCCTAACCCTAACCCTAACCCTAACCCTAACCCTAACCCTAACCCTAACCCTAACCCTAACCCTAACCCTAACCCTAACCCTAACCCTAACCCTAACCCTAACCCTAACCCTAACCCTAACCCTAACCCTAACCCTAACCCTAACCCTAACCCTAACCCTAACCCTAACCCTAACCCTAACCCTAACCCTAACCCTAACCCTAACCCTAACCCTAACCCTAACCCTAACCCTAACCCTAACCCTAACCCTAACCCTAACCCTAACCCTAACCCTAACCCTAACCCTAACCCTAACCCTAACCCTAACCCTAACCCTAACCCTAACCCTAACCCTAACCCTAACCCTAACCCTAACCCTAACCCTAACCCTAACCCTAACCCTAACCCTAACCCTAACCCTAACCCTAACCCTAACCCTAACCCTAACCCTAACCCTAACCCTAACCCTAACCCTAACCCTAACCCTAACCCTAACCCTAACCCTAACCCTAACCCTAACCCTAACCCTAACCCTAACCCTAACCCTAACCCTAACCCTAACCCTAACCCTAACCCTAACCCTAACCCTAACCCTAACCCTAACCCTAACCCTAACCCTAACCCTAACCCTAACCCTAACCCTAACCCTAACCCTAACCCTAACCCTAACCCTAACCCTAACCCTAACCCTAACCCTAACCCTAACCCTAACCCTAACCCTAACCCTAACCCTAACCCTAACCCTAACCCTAACCCTAACCCTAACCCTAACCCTAACCCTAACCCTAACCCTAACCCTAACCCTAACCCTAACCCTAACCCTAACCCTAACCCTAACCCTAACCCTAACCCTAACCCTAACCCTAACCCTAACCCTAACCCTAACCCTAACCCTAACCCTAACCCTAACCCTAACCCTAACCCTAACCCTAACCCTAACCCTAACCCTAACCCTAACCCTAACCCTAACCCTAACCCTAACCCTAACCCTAACCCTAACCCTAACCCTAACCCTAACCCTAACCCTAACCCTAACCCTAACCCTAACCCTAACCCTAACCCTAACCCTAACCCTAACCCTAACCCTAACCCTAACCCTAACCCTAACCCTAACCCTAACCCTAACCCTAACCCTAACCCTAACCCTAACCCTAACCCTAACCCTAACCCTAACCCTAACCCTAACCCTAACCCTAACCCTAACCCTAACCCTAACCCTAACCCTAACCCTAACCCTAACCCTAACCCTAACCCTAACCCTAACCCTAACCCTAACCCTAACCCTAACCCTAACCCTAACCCTAACCCTAACCCTAACCCTAACCCTAACCCTAACCCTAACCCTAACCCTAACCCTAACCCTAACCCTAACCCTAACCCTAACCCTAACCCTAACCCTAACCCTAACCCTAACCCTAACCCTAACCCTAACCCTAACCCTAACCCTAACCCTAACCCTAACCCTAACCCTAACCCTAACCCTAACCCTAACCCTAACCCTAACCCTAACCCTAACCCTAACCCTAACCCTAACCCTAACCCTAACCCTAACCCTAACCCTAACCCTAACCCTAACCCTAACCCTAACCCTAACCCTAACCCTAACCCTAACCCTAACCCTAACCCTAACCCTAACCCTAACCCTAACCCTAACCCTAACCCTAACCCTAACCCTAACCCTAACCCTAACCCTAACCCTAACCCTAACCCTAACCCTAACCCTAACCCTAACCCTAACCCTAACCCTAACCCTAACCCTAACCCTAACCCTAACCCTAACCCTAACCCTAACCCTAACCCTAACCCTAACCCTAACCCTAACCCTAACCCTAACCCTAACCCTAACCCTAACCCTAACCCTAACCCTAACCCTAACCCTAACCCTAACCCTAACCCTAACCCTAACCCTAACCCTAACCCTAACCCTAACCCTAACCCTAACCCTAACCCTAACCCTAACCCTAACCCTAACCCTAACCCTAACCCTAACCCTAACCCTAACCCTAACCCTAACCCTAACCCTAACCCTAACCCTAACCCTAACCCTAACCCTAACCCTAACCCTAACCCTAACCCTAACCCTAACCCTAACCCTAACCCTAACCCTAACCCTAACCCTAACCCTAACCCTAACCCTAACCCTAACCCTAACCCTAACCCTAACCCTAACCCTAACCCTAACCCTAACCCTAACCCTAACCCTAACCCTAACCCTAACCCTAACCCTAACCCTAACCCTAACCCTAACCCTAACCCTAACCCTAACCCTAACCCTAACCCTAACCCTAACCCTAACCCTAACCCTAACCCTAACCCTAACCCTAACCCTAACCCTAACCCTAACCCTAACCCTAACCCTAACCCTAACCCTAACCCTAACCCTAACCCTAACCCTAACCCTAACCCTAACCCTAACCCTAACCCTAACCCTAACCCTAACCCTAACCCTAACCCTAACCCTAACCCTAACCCTAACCCTAACCCTAACCCTAACCCTAACCCTAACCCTAACCCTAACCCTAACCCTAACCCTAACCCTAACCCTAACCCTAACCCTAACCCTAACCCTAACCCTAACCCTAACCCTAACCCTAACCCTAACCCTAACCCTAACCCTAACCCTAACCCTAACCCTAACCCTAACCCTAACCCTAACCCTAACCCTAACCCTAACCCTAACCCTAACCCTAACCCTAACCCTAACCCTAACCCTAACCCTAACCCTAACCCTAACCCTAACCCTAACCCTAACCCTAACCCTAACCCTAACCCTAACCCTAACCCTAACCCTAACCCTAACCCTAACCCTAACCCTAACCCTAACCCTAACCCTAACCCTAACCCTAACCCTAACCCTAACCCTAACCCTAACCCTAACCCTAACCCTAACCCTAACCCTAACCCTAACCCTAACCCTAACCCTAACCCTAACCCTAACCCTAACCCTAACCCTAACCCTAACCCTAACCCTAACCCTAACCCTAACCCTAACCCTAACCCTAACCCTAACCCTAACCCTAACCCTAACCCTAACCCTAACCCTAACCCTAACCCTAACCCTAACCCTAACCCTAACCCTAACCCTAACCCTAACCCTAACCCTAACCCTAACCCTAACCCTAACCCTAACCCTAACCCTAACCCTAACCCTAACCCTAACCCTAACCCTAACCCTAACCCTAACCCTAACCCTAACCCTAACCCTAACCCTAACCCTAACCCTAACCCTAACCCTAACCCTAACCCTAACCCTAACCCTAACCCTAACCCTAACCCTAACCCTAACCCTAACCCTAACCCTAACCCTAACCCTAACCCTAACCCTAACCCTAACCCTAACCCTAACCCTAACCCTAACCCTAACCCTAACCCTAACCCTAACCCTAACCCTAACCCTAACCCTAACCCTAACCCTAACCCTAACCCTAACCCTAACCCTAACCCTAACCCTAACCCTAACCCTAACCCTAACCCTAACCCTAACCCTAACCCTAACCCTAACCCTAACCCTAACCCTAACCCTAACCCTAACCCTAACCCTAACCCTAACCCTAACCCTAACCCTAACCCTAACCCTAACCCTAACCCTAACCCTAACCCTAACCCTAACCCTAACCCTAACCCTAACCCTAACCCTAACCCTAACCCTAACCCTAACCCTAACCCTAACCCTAACCCTAACCCTAACCCTAACCCTAACCCTAACCCTAACCCTAACCCTAACCCTAACCCTAACCCTAACCCTAACCCTAACCCTAACCCTAACCCTAACCCTAACCCTAACCCTAACCCTAACCCTAACCCTAACCCTAACCCTAACCCTAACCCTAACCCTAACCCTAACCCTAACCCTAACCCTAACCCTAACCCTAACCCTAACCCTAACCCTAACCCTAACCCTAACCCTAACCCTAACCCTAACCCTAACCCTAACCCTAACCCTAACCCTAACCCTAACCCTAACCCTAACCCTAACCCTAACCCTAACCCTAACCCTAACCCTAACCCTAACCCTAACCCTAACCCTAACCCTAACCCTAACCCTAACCCTAACCCTAACCCTAACCCTAACCCTAACCCTAACCCTAACCCTAACCCTAACCCTAACCCTAACCCTAACCCTAACCCTAACCCTAACCCTAACCCTAACCCTAACCCTAACCCTAACCCTAACCCTAACCCTAACCCTAACCCTAACCCTAACCCTAACCCTAACCCTAACCCTAACCCTAACCCTAACCCTAACCCTAACCCTAACCCTAACCCTAACCCTAACCCTAACCCTAACCCTAACCCTAACCCTAACCCTAACCCTAACCCTAACCCTAACCCTAACCCTAACCCTAACCCTAACCCTAACCCTAACCCTAACCCTAACCCTAACCCTAACCCTAACCCTAACCCTAACCCTAACCCTAACCCTAACCCTAACCCTAACCCTAACCCTAACCCTAACCCTAACCCTAACCCTAACCCTAACCCTAACCCTAACCCTAACCCTAACCCTAACCCTAACCCTAACCCTAACCCTAACCCTAACCCTAACCCTAACCCTAACCCTAACCCTAACCCTAACCCTAACCCTAACCCTAACCCTAACCCTAACCCTAACCCTAACCCTAACCCTAACCCTAACCCTAACCCTAACCCTAACCCTAACCCTAACCCTAACCCTAACCCTAACCCTAACCCTAACCCTAACCCTAACCCTAACCCTAACCCTAACCCTAACCCTAACCCTAACCCTAACCCTAACCCTAACCCTAACCCTAACCCTAACCCTAACCCTAACCCTAACCCTAACCCTAACCCTAACCCTAACCCTAACCCTAACCCTAACCCTAACCCTAACCCTAACCCTAACCCTAACCCTAACCCTAACCCTAACCCTAACCCTAACCCTAACCCTAACCCTAACCCTAACCCTAACCCTAACCCTAACCCTAACCCTAACCCTAACCCTAACCCTAACCCTAACCCTAACCCTAACCCTAACCCTAACCCTAACCCTAACCCTAACCCTAACCCTAACCCTAACCCTAACCCTAACCCTAACCCTAACCCTAACCCTAACCCTAACCCTAACCCTAACCCTAACCCTAACCCTAACCCTAACCCTAACCCTAACCCTAACCCTAACCCTAACCCTAACCCTAACCCTAACCCTAACCCTAACCCTAACCCTAACCCTAACCCTAACCCTAACCCTAACCCTAACCCTAACCCTAACCCTAACCCTAACCCTAACCCTAACCCTAACCCTAACCCTAACCCTAACCCTAACCCTAACCCTAACCCTAACCCTAACCCTAACCCTAACCCTAACCCTAACCCTAACCCTAACCCTAACCCTAACCCTAACCCTAACCCTAACCCTAACCCTAACCCTAACCCTAACCCTAACCCTAACCCTAACCCTAACCCTAACCCTAACCCTAACCCTAACCCTAACCCTAACCCTAACCCTAACCCTAACCCTAACCCTAACCCTAACCCTAACCCTAACCCTAACCCTAACCCTAACCCTAACCCTAACCCTAACCCTAACCCTAACCCTAACCCTAACCCTAACCCTAACCCTAACCCTAACCCTAACCCTAACCCTAACCCTAACCCTAACCCTAACCCTAACCCTAACCCTAACCCTAACCCTAACCCTAACCCTAACCCTAACCCTAACCCTAACCCTAACCCTAACCCTAACCCTAACCCTAACCCTAACCCTAACCCTAACCCTAACCCTAACCCTAACCCTAACCCTAACCCTAACCCTAACCCTAACCCTAACCCTAACCCTAACCCTAACCCTAACCCTAACCCTAACCCTAACCCTAACCCTAACCCTAACCCTAACCCTAACCCTAACCCTAACCCTAACCCTAACCCTAACCCTAACCCTAACCCTAACCCTAACCCTAACCCTAACCCTAACCCTAACCCTAACCCTAACCCTAACCCTAACCCTAACCCTAACCCTAACCCTAACCCTAACCCTAACCCTAACCCTAACCCTAACCCTAACCCTAACCCTAACCCTAACCCTAACCCTAACCCTAACCCTAACCCTAACCCTAACCCTAACCCTAACCCTAACCCTAACCCTAACCCTAACCCTAACCCTAACCCTAACCCTAACCCTAACCCTAACCCTAACCCTAACCCTAACCCTAACCCTAACCCTAACCCTAACCCTAACCCTAACCCTAACCCTAACCCTAACCCTAACCCTAACCCTAACCCTAACCCTAACCCTAACCCTAACCCTAACCCTAACCCTAACCCTAACCCTAACCCTAACCCTAACCCTAACCCTAACCCTAACCCTAACCCTAACCCTAACCCTAACCCTAACCCTAACCCTAACCCTAACCCTAACCCTAACCCTAACCCTAACCCTAACCCTAACCCTAACCCTAACCCTAACCCTAACCCTAACCCTAACCCTAACCCTAACCCTAACCCTAACCCTAACCCTAACCCTAACCCTAACCCTAACCCTAACCCTAACCCTAACCCTAACCCTAACCCTAACCCTAACCCTAACCCTAACCCTAACCCTAACCCTAACCCTAACCCTAACCCTAACCCTAACCCTAACCCTAACCCTAACCCTAACCCTAACCCTAACCCTAACCCTAACCCTAACCCTAACCCTAACCCTAACCCTAACCCTAACCCTAACCCTAACCCTAACCCTAACCCTAACCCTAACCCTAACCCTAACCCTAACCCTAACCCTAACCCTAACCCTAACCCTAACCCTAACCCTAACCCTAACCCTAACCCTAACCCTAACCCTAACCCTAACCCTAACCCTAACCCTAACCCTAACCCTAACCCTAACCCTAACCCTAACCCTAACCCTAACCCTAACCCTAACCCTAACCCTAACCCTAACCCTAACCCTAACCCTAACCCTAACCCTAACCCTAACCCTAACCCTAACCCTAACCCTAACCCTAACCCTAACCCTAACCCTAACCCTAACCCTAACCCTAACCCTAACCCTAACCCTAACCCTAACCCTAACCCTAACCCTAACCCTAACCCTAACCCTAACCCTAACCCTAACCCTAACCCTAACCCTAACCCTAACCCTAACCCTAACCCTAACCCTAACCCTAACCCTAACCCTAACCCTAACCCTAACCCTAACCCTAACCCTAACCCTAACCCTAACCCTAACCCTAACCCTAACCCTAACCCTAACCCTAACCCTAACCCTAACCCTAACCCTAACCCTAACCCTAACCCTAACCCTAACCCTAACCCTAACCCTAACCCTAACCCTAACCCTAACCCTAACCCTAACCCTAACCCTAACCCTAACCCTAACCCTAACCCTAACCCTAACCCTAACCCTAACCCTAACCCTAACCCTAACCCTAACCCTAACCCTAACCCTAACCCTAACCCTAACCCTAACCCTAACCCTAACCCTAACCCTAACCCTAACCCTAACCCTAACCCTAACCCTAACCCTAACCCTAACCCTAACCCTAACCCTAACCCTAACCCTAACCCTAACCCTAACCCTAACCCTAACCCTAACCCTAACCCTAACCCTAACCCTAACCCTAACCCTAACCCTAACCCTAACCCTAACCCTAACCCTAACCCTAACCCTAACCCTAACCCTAACCCTAACCCTAACCCTAACCCTAACCCTAACCCTAACCCTAACCCTAACCCTAACCCTAACCCTAACCCTAACCCTAACCCTAACCCTAACCCTAACCCTAACCCTAACCCTAACCCTAACCCTAACCCTAACCCTAACCCTAACCCTAACCCTAACCCTAACCCTAACCCTAACCCTAACCCTAACCCTAACCCTAACCCTAACCCTAACCCTAACCCTAACCCTAACCCTAACCCTAACCCTAACCCTAACCCTAACCCTAACCCTAACCCTAACCCTAACCCTAACCCTAACCCTAACCCTAACCCTAACCCTAACCCTAACCCTAACCCTAACCCTAACCCTAACCCTAACCCTAACCCTAACCCTAACCCTAACCCTAACCCTAACCCTAACCCTAACCCTAACCCTAACCCTAACCCTAACCCTAACCCTAACCCTAACCCTAACCCTAACCCTAACCCTAACCCTAACCCTAACCCTAACCCTAACCCTAACCCTAACCCTAACCCTAACCCTAACCCTAACCCTAACCCTAACCCTAACCCTAACCCTAACCCTAACCCTAACCCTAACCCTAACCCTAACCCTAACCCTAACCCTAACCCTAACCCTAACCCTAACCCTAACCCTAACCCTAACCCTAACCCTAACCCTAACCCTAACCCTAACCCTAACCCTAACCCTAACCCTAACCCTAACCCTAACCCTAACCCTAACCCTAACCCTAACCCTAACCCTAACCCTAACCCTAACCCTAACCCTAACCCTAACCCTAACCCTAACCCTAACCCTAACCCTAACCCTAACCCTAACCCTAACCCTAACCCTAACCCTAACCCTAACCCTAACCCTAACCCTAACCCTAACCCTAACCCTAACCCTAACCCTAACCCTAACCCTAACCCTAACCCTAACCCTAACCCTAACCCTAACCCTAACCCTAACCCTAACCCTAACCCTAACCCTAACCCTAACCCTAACCCTAACCCTAACCCTAACCCTAACCCTAACCCTAACCCTAACCCTAACCCTAACCCTAACCCTAACCCTAACCCTAACCCTAACCCTAACCCTAACCCTAACCCTAACCCTAACCCTAACCCTAACCCTAACCCTAACCCTAACCCTAACCCTAACCCTAACCCTAACCCTAACCCTAACCCTAACCCTAACCCTAACCCTAACCCTAACCCTAACCCTAACCCTAACCCTAACCCTAACCCTAACCCTAACCCTAACCCTAACCCTAACCCTAACCCTAACCCTAACCCTAACCCTAACCCTAACCCTAACCCTAACCCTAACCCTAACCCTAACCCTAACCCTAACCCTAACCCTAACCCTAACCCTAACCCTAACCCTAACCCTAACCCTAACCCTAACCCTAACCCTAACCCTAACCCTAACCCTAACCCTAACCCTAACCCTAACCCTAACCCTAACCCTAACCCTAACCCTAACCCTAACCCTAAC
This sequence comes from Lemur catta, assembly GCF_020740605.2. Taxonomy (NCBI): domain Eukaryota; kingdom Metazoa; phylum Chordata; class Mammalia; order Primates; family Lemuridae; genus Lemur; species Lemur catta. The sequence continues at coordinate 117,431,015 of NC_059131.1, read as the reverse complement.
CCTAACCCTAACCCTAACCCTAACCCTAACCCTAACCCTAACCCTAACCCTAACCCTAACCCTAACCCTAACCCTAACCCTAACCCTAACCCTAACCCTAACCCTAACCCTAACCCTAACCCTAACCCTAACCCTAACCCTAACCCTAACCCTAACCCTAACCCTAACCCTAACCCTAACCCTAACCCTAACCCTAACCCTAACCCTAACCCTAACCCTAACCCTAACCCTAACCCTAACCCTAACCCTAACCCTAACCCTAACCCTAACCCTAACCCTAACCCTAACCCTAACCCTAACCCTAACCCTAACCCTAACCCTAACCCTAACCCTAACCCTAACCCTAACCCTAACCCTAACCCTAACCCTAACCCTAACCCTAACCCTAACCCTAACCCTAACCCTAACCCTAACCCTAACCCTAACCCTAACCCTAACCCTAACCCTAACCCTAACCCTAACCCTAACCCTAACCCTAACCCTAACCCTAACCCTAACCCTAACCCTAACCCTAACCCTAACCCTAACCCTAACCCTAACCCTAACCCTAACCCTAACCCTAACCCTAACCCTAACCCTAACCCTAACCCTAACCCTAACCCTAACCCTAACCCTAACCCTAACCCTAACCCTAACCCTAACCCTAACCCTAACCCTAACCCTAACCCTAACCCTAACCCTAACCCTAACCCTAACCCTAACCCTAACCCTAACCCTAACCCTAACCCTAACCCTAACCCTAACCCTAACCCTAACCCTAACCCTAACCCTAACCCTAACCCTAACCCTAACCCTAACCCTAACCCTAACCCTAACCCTAACCCTAACCCTAACCCTAACCCTAACCCTAACCCTAACCCTAACCCTAACCCTAACCCTAACCCTAACCCTAACCCTAACCCTAACCCTAACCCTAACCCTAACCCTAACCCTAACCCTAACCCTAACCCTAACCCTAACCCTAACCCTAACCCTAACCCTAACCCTAACCCTAACCCTAACCCTAACCCTAACCCTAACCCTAACCCTAACCCTAACCCTAACCCTAACCCTAACCCTAACCCTAACCCTAACCCTAACCCTAACCCTAACCCTAACCCTAACCCTAACCCTAACCCTAACCCTAACCCTAACCCTAACCCTAACCCTAACCCTAACCCTAACCCTAACCCTAACCCTAACCCTAACCCTAACCCTAACCCTAACCCTAACCCTAACCCTAACCCTAACCCTAACCCTAACCCTAACCCTAACCCTAACCCTAACCCTAACCCTAACCCTAACCCTAACCCTAACCCTAACCCTAACCCTAACCCTAACCCTAACCCTAACCCTAACCCTAACCCTAACCCTAACCCTAACCCTAACCCTAACCCTAACCCTAACCCTAACCCTAACCCTAACCCTAACCCTAACCCTAACCCTAACCCTAACCCTAACCCTAACCCTAACCCTAACCCTAACCCTAACCCTAACCCTAACCCTAACCCTAACCCTAACCCTAACCCTAACCCTAACCCTAACCCTAACCCTAACCCTAACCCTAACCCTAACCCTAACCCTAACCCTAACCCTAACCCTAACCCTAACCCTAACCCTAACCCTAACCCTAACCCTAACCCTAACCCTAACCCTAACCCTAACCCTAACCCTAACCCTAACCCTAACCCTAACCCTAACCCTAACCCTAACCCTAACCCTAACCCTAACCCTAACCCTAACCCTAACCCTAACCCTAACCCTAACCCTAACCCTAACCCTAACCCTAACCCTAACCCTAACCCTAACCCTAACCCTAACCCTAACCCTAACCCTAACCCTAACCCTAACCCTAACCCTAACCCTAACCCTAACCCTAACCCTAACCCTAACCCTAACCCTAACCCTAACCCTAACCCTAACCCTAACCCTAACCCTAACCCTAACCCTAACCCTAACCCTAACCCTAACCCTAACCCTAACCCTAACCCTAACCCTAACCCTAACCCTAACCCTAACCCTAACCCTAACCCTAACCCTAACCCTAACCCTAACCCTAACCCTAACCCTAACCCTAACCCTAACCCTAACCCTAACCCTAACCCTAACCCTAACCCTAACCCTAACCCTAACCCTAACCCTAACCCTAACCCTAACCCTAACCCTAACCCTAACCCTAACCCTAACCCTAACCCTAACCCTAACCCTAACCCTAACCCTAACCCTAACCCTAACCCTAACCCTAACCCTAACCCTAACCCTAACCCTAACCCTAACCCTAACCCTAACCCTAACCCTAACCCTAACCCTAACCCTAACCCTAACCCTAACCCTAACCCTAACCCTAACCCTAACCCTAACCCTAACCCTAACCCTAACCCTAACCCTAACCCTAACCCTAACCCTAACCCTAACCCTAACCCTAACCCTAACCCTAACCCTAACCCTAACCCTAACCCTAACCCTAACCCTAACCCTAACCCTAACCCTAACCCTAACCCTAACCCTAACCCTAACCCTAACCCTAACCCTAACCCTAACCCTAACCCTAACCCTAACCCTAACCCTAACCCTAACCCTAACCCTAACCCTAACCCTAACCCTAACCCTAACCCTAACCCTAACCCTAACCCTAACCCTAACCCTAACCCTAACCCTAACCCTAACCCTAACCCTAACCCTAACCCTAACCCTAACCCTAACCCTAACCCTAACCCTAACCCTAACCCTAACCCTAACCCTAACCCTAACCCTAACCCTAACCCTAACCCTAACCCTAACCCTAACCCTAACCCTAACCCTAACCCTAACCCTAACCCTAACCCTAACCCTAACCCTAACCCTAACCCTAACCCTAACCCTAACCCTAACCCTAACCCTAACCCTAACCCTAACCCTAACCCTAACCCTAACCCTAACCCTAACCCTAACCCTAACCCTAACCCTAACCCTAACCCTAACCCTAACCCTAACCCTAACCCTAACCCTAACCCTAACCCTAACCCTAACCCTAACCCTAACCCTAACCCTAACCCTAACCCTAACCCTAACCCTAACCCTAACCCTAACCCTAACCCTAACCCTAACCCTAACCCTAACCCTAACCCTAACCCTAACCCTAACCCTAACCCTAACCCTAACCCTAACCCTAACCCTAACCCTAACCCTAACCCTAACCCTAACCCTAACCCTAACCCTAACCCTAACCCTAACCCTAACCCTAACCCTAACCCTAACCCTAACCCTAACCCTAACCCTAACCCTAACCCTAACCCTAACCCTAACCCTAACCCTAACCCTAACCCTAACCCTAACCCTAACCCTAACCCTAACCCTAACCCTAACCCTAACCCTAACCCTAACCCTAACCCTAACCCTAACCCTAACCCTAACCCTAACCCTAACCCTAACCCTAACCCTAACCCTAACCCTAACCCTAACCCTAACCCTAACCCTAACCCTAACCCTAACCCTAACCCTAACCCTAACCCTAACCCTAACCCTAACCCTAACCCTAACCCTAACCCTAACCCTAACCCTAACCCTAACCCTAACCCTAACCCTAACCCTAACCCTAACCCTAACCCTAACCCTAACCCTAACCCTAACCCTAACCCTAACCCTAACCCTAACCCTAACCCTAACCCTAACCCTAACCCTAACCCTAACCCTAACCCTAACCCTAACCCTAACCCTAACCCTAACCCTAACCCTAACCCTAACCCTAACCCTAACCCTAACCCTAACCCTAACCCTAACCCTAACCCTAACCCTAACCCTAACCCTAACCCTAACCCTAACCCTAACCCTAACCCTAACCCTAACCCTAACCCTAACCCTAACCCTAACCCTAACCCTAACCCTAACCCTAACCCTAACCCTAACCCTAACCCTAACCCTAACCCTAACCCTAACCCTAACCCTAACCCTAACCCTAACCCTAACCCTAACCCTAACCCTAACCCTAACCCTAACCCTAACCCTAACCCTAACCCTAACCCTAACCCTAACCCTAACCCTAACCCTAACCCTAACCCTAACCCTAACCCTAACCCTAACCCTAACCCTAACCCTAACCCTAACCCTAACCCTAACCCTAACCCTAACCCTAACCCTAACCCTAACCCTAACCCTAACCCTAACCCTAACCCTAACCCTAACCCTAACCCTAACCCTAACCCTAACCCTAACCCTAACCCTAACCCTAACCCTAACCCTAACCCTAACCCTAACCCTAACCCTAACCCTAACCCTAACCCTAACCCTAACCCTAACCCTAACCCTAACACCTAACCCTAACCCTAACCCTAACCCTAACCCTAACCCTAACCCTAACCCTAACCCTAACCCTAACCCTAACCCTAACCCTAACCCTAACCCTAACCCTAACCCTAACCCTAACCCTAACCCTAACCCTAACCCTAACCCTAACCCTAACCCTAACCCTAACCCTAACCCTAACCCTAACCCTAACCCTAACCCTAACCCTAACCCTAACCCTAACCCTAACCCTAACCCTAACCCTAACCCTAACCCTAACCCTAACCCTAACCCTAACCCTAACCCTAACCCTAACCCTAACCCTAACCCTAACCCTAACCCTAACCCTAACCCTAACCCTAACCCTAACCCTAACCCTAACCCTAACCCTAACCCTAACCCTAACCCTAACCCTAACCCTAACCCTAACCCTAACCCTAACCCTAACCCTAACCCTAACCCTAACCCTAACCCTAACCCTAACCCTAACCCTAACCCTAACCCTAACCCTAACCCTAACCCTAACCCTAACCCTAACCCTAACCCTAACCCTAACCCTAACCCTAACCCTAACCCTAACCCTAACCCTAACCCTAACCCTAACCCTAACCCTAACCCTAACCCTAACCCTAACCCTAACCCTAACCC